>NC_138299.1:26642500-26652500 GCF_965601325.2 Salmo salar
TGTGTGTGTGTGCTGTTTAACCCTTCTTTTTACTTTTTTTTTTACAATACTTAAATATGTATACAATACAGTACTGTATGAATGACAAGAAAGAAAGTTGCGCACTCTATATGCTCCCAACAACGTTATTTACTAGCCCGTTGAATGCAGCCATAGCTGGGTTTTTTAGCAGATGTGACTTGTTCTATGGCCTCTGTGGCTTCAGAAGGCTTTTTGCTTGTCGGCTAATGAAGATTGAGTCTCATCATGTTGCTTCTTCATCCAGATCCCCAGATCACTAGCCGTAGGTTCAGTCCACCGCTCCATGTTAAGACCAGAGATGGGACAGTGGGAGTGACAGCTCAGCATGAGGACAGTGGCCCCCGGAGTACAGGGGACATTCCTGCTGAGTTCAGGCCCACCGACAGCCCCAACTTCCTGGTGTCCAGCCTCCCCGCACACTGGCGTTGCAACAAGACTCTGCCACGTGCCTTCACGGTAACACACACAAAGTCTGGATTCTGAGTCGTCATCACTTGACCTCATGTCAAAATAAAAGTCCCCTTCTTTCAGCTTGCCAGTGTTTAAAGTACACAGTGTGCACATGGGAGAGGTACTGAAAGGTTTAGTGAGGGGACCATTGAGCATCTTTTCCCTCCCTATTTCATTTGTCCTCCATCCCCCCTCCGTCCTCCCTCTCCAGGTGGTTGCCCTGGGTGATGTAAGTGACGGTGTTCTAGTCACGGTGATGGCAGGGAATGATGAGAACTGTTCAGCTGAGCTACGGAACGCCACCACGCTGATGACATCACGCACAGCACGCTTCAATGACCTCCGCTTTGTAGGACGCAGTGGGAGAGGTGTGTTTGTGTGTGTTTGTGTACAACAGAGTGTGTGTGTGTGTGTGTTTAACATGTCTCTCTCTCTCTCTCTCTAGGTAAAAGCTTTAATCTGACCATAACCGTGTTCACCAGTCCTCCCCAGGTGGCCACGTACCACAGAGCTATCAAAGTTACTGTAGATGGACCTAGAGAGCCACGCCGTGAGTACACACCACACACACACACACACACCACACCACACACACACACACACACACACACACACACACACACACACACACACACACACACACACACACACACACAGACTCAGGTTTTTGACAGGGACATCTGTGTCCTTCTCTGATTAAAGAGGGCTATAACTACTTGTGTATGCTGCTCTCTGATAGGTCACAGGCAGAAGCTGGAGGTGGGTCCAAAAACAGGGCTTTTCAGGGTTGCCATGCCGATGCAGAGTCTCCACCCCCTCAACAACATCACCAACCCTCCAACAAGAGGTGAAAACAGAGCAGTAAAACTCTTTCTGTGTATACCGATGGGCCAAAGATTACTGATATTTTCATGAGATACTAGTAACTATATGAAACACTCATTGCTCTTTTACTCCTTCCCTCCATCACTGTCTCTCTCTCTCTCTCCCTTCCTTCCCTGTCTCTCCCCCTTCCTTCCCTATCTCTCTCCCTTCCTTCCCTGTCTCTCCCCCTTCCTTCCCTGTCTCTCTCACTTCCTTCCCTGTCTATCTCACTTCCTTCCCTGTCTATCCCAATTCCTTCCCTGTCTCTCTCACTTCCTTCCCTATCTCTCTCCCTTCCTTCCCTGTCTCTCCCCCTTCCTTCCCTGTCTCTCCCCCTTCCTTCCCTGTCTCTCTCACTTCCTTCCCTGTCTATCCCACTTCCTTCCCTGTCTATCCCAATTCCTTCCCTGTCTCTCTCACTTCCTTCCCTATCTCTCTCCCTTCCTTCCCTGTCTCTCCCCCTTCCTTCCCTGTCTCTCTCACTTCCTTCCCTGTCTCTCCCCCTTCCTTCCCTGTCTCTCTCACTTCCTTCCCTGTCTATCTCACTTCCTTCCCTGTCTATCCCAATTCCTTCCCTGTCTCTCTCACTTCCTTCCCTATCTCTCTCCCTTCCTTCCCTGTCTCTCCCCCTTCCTTCCCTGTCTCTCTCACTTCCTTCCCTGTCTATCCCACTTCCTTCCCTGTCTCTCTCACTTCCTTCCCTGTCTCTCTCCCTTCCTTCCCTATCTCTCTCCCTTCCTTCCCTGTCTCTCCCCCTTCCTTCCCTGTCTCTCTCACTTCCTTCCCTGTCTATCCCACTTCCTTCCCTGTCTCTCTCACTTCCTTCCCTGTCTCTCTCCCTTCCTTCCCTGTCTCTCTCACTTCCTTCCCTGTCTCTCTCACTTCCTTCCCTGTCTATCCCACTTCCTTCCCTGTCTCTCTCACTTCCTTCCCTGTCTCTCTCACTTCCATCCCTGTCTCTCTCACTTCCATCCCTGTTTCTCTCACTTCCTTCCCTGTCTCTCTCACTGCCTTCCTGTCTCTCTCACTTCCTTCCCTGTCTCTCTCACTTCCATCTCTGTTTCTCTCACTTCCTTCCCTGTCTCTCTCACTTCCTTCCCTGTCTCTCTCACTTCCTTCCCTGTCTCTCTCACTGCCTTCCTGTCTCTCTCACTTCCTTCCCTGTCTCTCTCACTTCCATCTCTGTTTCTCTCACTTCCTTCCCTGTCTCTCTCACTTCCTTCCCTGTCTCTCTCACTTCCTTCCCTGTTTCTCTCACTTCCTTCCCTGTCTCTCTCACTTCCATCCCTGTCTCTCTCACTTCCTTCCCTGTCTCCCTCCCTCCTTCTTTCTCTATCCCCTGCTCCTTTCATTATCTCTCCCTCCAGCCTTCCCTCTCTCAGACTCTAGGCCCCTTTCCTCCCCCCCCTGGACCAATGATCAATCTTACCCCTTTTCATCCTCAAGAACCACTGGCCTCTCAGGTAGGCATACATGCATGCACACATGCACACACACAGTAACACAGTGATGTGCCCTCTGACCCTGTGTGTGTCTGTTTTCCAGGTGTGTGTGACCTGGCTGCTGGGTTTGATCGCCCGTTTCCCCCCCTCTCCTCATTCTCGTCCACTCCCAGAATGCACTTCTCCTCCTTCCCCTACTCCGTCACCCCCCCTCCACCCCCGTACCTGCCCCCACCTTTCCCCACTCTCCCCCCCCACTCCCACAGTGGACTCTTCCAGCCCAGCAGCAGCCCCATCCTCTACTATGGAGCCTCTGCCGGGACCAACCACTACATCTCACTGCCAGAGGGGGACAGGACAAACCACTTTACCTCTGGGCCGGGAGGAGACCAGGCCCCCACTGCCGGGCTGGCCAATCAAACAGAGAGTAGGGGGGAGGAGCCTGTGTGGAGGCCATATTGACTCGGACAGGATGGTGCAATCAATCAATAAATCAATCAAGAATCAATCAATCAAAACCTGATGGTTAGTGTTTTACGCCTGTGTCTTTACATTTATATTTGTTCCCATTAATCATACTAAGATGCACTACGTAGCTCTATGTAGTTCTATGTGTGTGTTTTATGTACTCGTACAAAATGTACTTCTGAGTTTTATGGTTATGTAGTGTTATTTTATGGTTATTGTTGGTAATGGGTAGGCTTATTATCGGTTATCAGGTATGTTTGGTCGATTGTGTTTTATTTTATTGTCTGATGCCAAACAGTTATCTATGAAATTACAAAAAATGATAAATGAATAGCTAATGGATTGAATAATATGTAATTAATTTAATCAAATAAAGGATTGGTTTAATGAAAACAGGTTTGATAAATTCAGTTCCAAACAAAATAAAATGGTCTCGATTTGATTAGAACAGAGCCATCAAATGAATACATTCCATTGTCCATGGTGCTGAAAACTCAGAAGTCCACTATTTACTGGTTAGGTTAGGCCTACATGTTTCCTTTCTAAACCCCATCACGTTTCATATCTTTCCATAACAAGTTGAATTGAGATGTGTTAAGTGTACTGCACCACTGAAACTGCCTAGCAGGAGGATGATTTGTTCAATGCCAGAATCATGGCGCAGGAAAACAAAATGAATCACTGGTTCAGTGCATGTTGTAGTGCAAGACTTTATGGTTAGGGCACTCTGTCTGCCTGTTTCTGTCCCTCCTCTCCTGTCATGTCCAGTCATAACTATCATCTCCTCCACATTGTAACAACATCATTATTTATTCAGCAGAGGGGGAGAGCATGTGGTTTCTGTATGCATGCACCCTCCCACACTCACTTGTTTATTTTTTCATAGAAGAGAATGTTAATTACTTGAGTAACAGTAAAGAGTCCAGACAACTCATTTATGAGAAAATAGATTTATTATTTAAATTAGAGCAATAACACTCATTGACATTTGTTAACTTATGATCAAATCAGTATAGTTATATGACCACTTTGTTGTCAATTCCTGCTTTTACAATACACACAACAACTCTGTGACAGGATGGTGCAGTCTGGGAAAACACTTGGACTTCACAATCACATGCCCTATCATTCATTCATCTACTAACCAACTATTCATTGAAATCTACTGTGGCCAAAAATACTGTGTGTTATCAATACTGTGTTCATCCATTCAAATAGCACTTTCTCTTCATCCTAGATTACTGCTCTTTGCTCCAATTTACTGTAATAAAACGGTTCAAATATTAACATATTATAAAGATCGAAGATCATATATCTTGAATTAAGTTAATCTTGCAATATTAACCTCTTGATCATCTTGCTGCGCCACCCTTGCTCTGAAAATGTATTTTTGTGGGACAGCTGGAACTATATAAAAAAAACAATTATTAGAGTAAAAGTCTAAAAGTCCAGAAGTCTGAAAGAAAGCAGGATATACTAAAATAGGTTTTATATGACTGAGTCTGGTTTATTTTATTGGATTTAATGAAACCTGATTTTATTCATTTAGAAAAACTACACAGAGTAATGATTCCAGGCATTATCACTTGGACAGCCTCTTGGCCACGTCCTGATAGGCTAGTTCTATCTCTGCATCAGCCGCGCAGGTGTTGGTAAACTCGTCTCGCCTGTAGGCATTTTGAATGTAACGCCATACACCCCGCAGCTCTGCAGGGATCTCATAGTTACGGTATCTCTTAGCGACCACCTGGAGACAGAACACACACCATGGAGAGAGTCACAATCACTTCTGATACAGTAACCATAACCATATAAACCTATCGGTGACTCTGGCCAAAAGGAGTGCCCTGTATGGGCAGAAGGTGTTATTTGAGGTCATAAGAGTTTAGGGCACAACACTAAATCTTGGAACAGACAGCCTGACACAAACAGATCTGAATAAAACACCAAAGGTAAAGAGATACTGTATCTTGATACAGTCCACTTCTGTAATTGGTTGATCATCACTTTCTGTCTGTAGTTGGATAATAACAATAGGAATAATACCTTGACAACATGTAATTTGGGCAGTAAGTTGCAGTCGGCCAGTGTTAATGTGTCTCCGTCTAGATACTTCCGTATAGACCCCCCTTCTGCCACATCTCTGCCATCCTGCAGCTCCTCTGGCAGCGGGGACAGAAGGAACTCATCCAGCTTGGTTAATGCCTTGTTGAGACTTTTCTCTAGAACTGCAGGATGCACACACACATTACTACACACACACAAACCCAGGCAACCCACCTAGATCAGTGAAGTGTGTGTGTGTGTCTGTACCTGCGTTGTTCTCTGGCCTGATGTTTTTGATGTAGGCTGAGAACTTGGCGAAGATGTCGTTTCCTGCCGTATTGGACTCCCGGTTCTTAGCTGCCAGTTTAGGGTACCTGAGGAACACCAGCGTTAACAAACACAATCTTATTTAGACTTTTTACAGTGTGTGTGCATGCACGTGTGTGTGTGTGTGTACCTGGGTGGAGCCAGCATGTCCTCTAGGTATTCTTCTATCTTATTGATGTCCGTCTTCACCTCTCCTTCGAAGGTCAGGAAGGGTGGGTGTGTGCCTGGAGCAAGGTTATGGAGGTCAGCTGGCTTTCTATAGGACAACACACACAGATGGGTTAGTGTATATCTGAGAGTGTGTGTGTGTGTGCGTGTGTGTTTTACCTCTTCAGGTCGACTGTAGTGACGTTGAAGACGACTCCTTTTAGCCAGAGGATCATGAAGAGACGCTGAGAGAACGGACAGTTACCTATACTCTCCCCATCACTCCCTGCCTGCCCACACACACACACACACACACACACACACACGCACACGCACACGCACACGGACACGCGCATGCACGCACGCGCACGCACGCACACACACACACACACACACACACACACACACACACACACACGCACACACACACACACACGCACACACACACACACACACACTGCAGACATTAGTACACATACAGTTATTGAAATATTGCTTGAGCCAGTATCATACCCTTTTCAAGTTGCACAATTTGTGCATGGATCTCAAAACAATACAATATGACTACAGCTACCTGTAACCTTTAGGCTACTAAAATCACTGCCCTATACACTCAGGCCTTGTCAGACTGGCAACACACACACACACACACACACACACACACACACACACACACACACACACACACACACACACACACACACACACACATACACACACACACACACACACACACACACACACACACACACACACACACACACACACACACACACACACACACACACACACACACACACAATGGCGATGGCTGAAAAAGGATCCTGTAAGGGGACACCAGACACACCATGAATAATATATCAACCTTCCATTACACACCTCACTGGACACACTGCCCTGGAACAACTATCACATCATAACTACCCTACCGTACTAAGCTAACTACCCCTACAATTACCTCATATACCAGCTAACTACCCCTAGAACTACCTCATATACAGCTAACTACCCCTACAATTACCTCATATACCAGCTAACTACCCCTAGAACTACCTCATATACCAGCTAACTACCCCTAGAACTACCTCATATACCAGCTAACTACCCCTAGAACTACCTCATATACCAGCTAACTACCCCAAAACTACCTCATATACCAGCTAACTACCCCTAGAACTACCTCATATACAGCTAACTACCCCTAGAACTACCTCATATACAGCTAACTACCCCTAGAACTACCTCATATACAGCTAACTACCCCTAGAACTACCTCATATACAGCTAACTACCCCTAGAACTACCTCATATACAGCTAACTACCCCTAGAACTACCTCATATACAGCTAATTACCCCTAGAACTACCTCATATACAGCTAACTACCCCTAGAACTACCTCATATACAGCTAACTACCCCTAGAACTACCTCATATACAGCTAACTACCCCTAGAACTACCTCATATACAGCTAACTACCCCTAGAACTACCTCATATACAGCTAACTACCCCTAGAACTACCTCATATACAGCTAACTACCCCTAGAACTACCTCATATACAGCTAACTACCCCTAGAACTACCTCAGATACCAGCTAAATATCAACCAATACATATCTTACTACTACACACACTGCCCGGTAACTAACCACTAAAAGGCCGACTACATATAGGCTACACCACAATATAACTACCCCTACTACAACTTCCCCTCAACTACACTAACTACCCCCAAACAGTCCAGTACACACCTCAAAATGGCAGGAGGCAAGTAACATGAACGCTAATGCAAATCCATTGTTTATTTAGCATAACATACGCCCAAATCTACCTCATACTAACTACCCCACTATACCAACTACCATTACCTCATTAGACCTGCATATCAGGGAGCTATGAATAGGTATAAATGAGTCTCATAAGAATGAGTCTGGCAACACTAGAGCCACAACATGACTGAACCATTTAACCAGTTAACCTCCTGCTTTCACTGCTTAGAGAACCAGAAATAACTCAGTAGATCTGATCTGTC
Source organism: Salmo salar (assembly GCF_965601325.2). Classification (NCBI taxonomy): domain Eukaryota; kingdom Metazoa; phylum Chordata; class Actinopteri; order Salmoniformes; family Salmonidae; genus Salmo; species Salmo salar. The sequence continues at coordinate 26,650,298 of NC_138299.1, forward strand.
AGACAGAGAAAGAGAGAGGGGGCAGCAGAGAACAGGAGGAGAAAGGTATAGGGGAGACAGGGGACAGGGGACAGAGATAACACTCGCATGCGTGTTGGGTTACTCTGGCCCTGTGCCACGGGAAACCAACAACAACAACAATACACACACACACTACGCAGCAGATAATCATACAGCAGAAAGACATGATCCTCAAATACACACGCGCAGGCACACACACACCCCCAACCTTGACAAAAAGTTCAATATCAGGGTCCTTCTCCTCTTCAGCTGCAGACGTGTCAGTCATCTCCACTGCTCTAACAGGTGTGCACTATCTTCTGCAAGAGTGTGTATGTGTGTATTGTCCGTCTGTGTTCTCAGCCTGGGTTCTGGCCCAGTCACGTCTGTCCTGTTGTACCCAGCAACTCCTTGCTGTGCTGCGCGCTTGTGTGTCAGCGCTTCTGTCCTGACCGTGTCTCTTGATGTATGTGTATGTGTTTGTGTTTGTGTGTGTGTGTGTGTGTGTGTGTGTGTGTGTGTGTGTGTGTGTGTGTGTGTGTGTGTGTGTGTGTGTGTGTGTGTGTGTGTGTGTGTGTGTGCGTGCCCTGGTTGTTTTGATTTGTACTCTGAGTCCAGCTGTCTGAATGAGTGTGTCGGTCAAAAATAGTCAAGGGGGCGGGGGGTTGAGGTGTCAGTAAGAAGAGGGGGAGAGGAGGAAAGAGTGGAAAAGGAGAGCTGCTTTGGGATTGTAGTGTAGTGTAGGGAAAGGAGGACAGGTAGGTACGGATGGATCAGGTTCCCTCCCTTATCAACATAATTAGATCTGAAATGACCCCCTATATACAGTACACTCTTAGAAAAAAAGGCTTCCAAAAAGGTTCTGTGGCTGACCCCATAGGATAATCCTTTTTGGTTCCAGGTAAAACCCCTTTTGGTTCCAGGTACAACTCACAGTGGAAAGGGTTCTACATGGAACCCAAAAGAGTTCTACCTGGAACCAAAAGGGGTTCTTAAAAGGGTTCTCCAATGGGGACAGCATAATAACCCTTTTTGGTTCTAGATAGCACCTTTCTTCTGTAGTGCACTGCTTTTGTCCAGAGCCTTTTTCCCTGAGTCTAAAAGTGGTGCCCTAAAATAGGAATAGGGGGACATTTGGGACTCACTCTTCAACTCAAATGCACCTATGGTGTCGGGAACGGAGGGTGTGTGTGTGAGTGTGTGTGTGTGGATGTGTTTTACTGCTGACCTTGTTGTTATTTATTGAGGTGTGTTGTCGTGTTAAATCCAATATAGATAACGTGTGAAGTGGACTTCAGAGCTCCATCAGATTGTAGGAGGATTATAAAACTAATAAACTATAGAAAACATCAAACAGATAATCAACTACTCCGCTTCCTCAAGGCCTCACCTGTACACACACCTGCCCTAATCAATAAATCAATCAAACTTCCTGGAAGGAAGAAACCTTGAGAGGAAGCAGGATGCCCTTACCTGTGATATCCCTCCACCAACACACATCAAATAAACACACAGACACATACAGTAAATGCACTCACAGGGGGGATTCACATGATACTGGAACCCTCAGTTAAGTCATTGGGGTGGGAGGGAATTCCAATCAGTTCATTTTAAATTTAGAATCTTGGCAACCCCCCCCCCCCCCTCCCCCCTCCCCCCACACACACAAACACAGTCCACACACACACACACACACACACACACACACACTGCTGACTGTGGTAATGTCACGGTCAGAGAAGTGCAAGGCTCTCTCTAGTGGTCTTCAGCCCTACTATCAATCTCAAACCTGTGTGTGTGTGTGTGTGTGTGTGTGTGTGTGTGTGTGTGTGTGTGTGTGTGTGTGTGTGTGTGTGTGTGTGTGTGTAGACTGTGTTTGTGTGTGGGGGGGAGGGGGGAGGGGGGGTTGCCAGGGTGTGTGTGTGTGAGAGAGAGAAATCAAACGGGATTGTTTGAGTTTGTATCTGATGTTTGAGTGTGTATTTGTGTGGTGTGTGTGTGTGTGGTGTGTGTGTGTGTGTGTGTGTGTGTGTGTGTGTGTGTGTGTGTGTGTGTGTGTGTGTGTGTGTGTGTGTGTGTGTATGTGTATATGCGTGTATGTTTATACCAGATGTGTTTTATAGTCCACTTTATCTCAGACATGACCTTGAGAGGGCAACCTCCACTCTGATATCAGTCTACAGAGCATGATGAAACATATACA